>NW_027042083.1:0-539 GCF_035927965.1 Recurvomyces mirabilis | reverse complement strand
CCTATAATTCCGTCGAATTAAACTCTCGACGAGGCTTACTCGGGAACTATCCTAAGTCTGCCTTACTCGAGTAGTAAATTATATAGGAGTCGTTATAATATCCTATCTAGTATAGTTGTTTATATTCGTTATCTAGGTCCTTTCTAATACTTTCTCCGATCTTTATTATCGTATCGCGGATAACGTAGATATCGTCCGTAGAGACCGTTCCGAGTAGTTCGAGGAACTTATTCTCCTATTCGATAATTTCGTCCTTACGATTAGGGTATCGCTTCTTTATTAAGCCTATCGTATTAGTAATCTTAGATTACGTTTGTCGTATAGCGTTGCTATTAGCTAATTCCTTACTAGCGTACATTCCTAACTAAATAACGTTAATAGCTTTCTAAATATATTCGGCAAATAGATTACGTCGTTCTATAACGTTAATCTCTATAGCGTTAACCTCTCTAAGATCCGCCCTATAGTTCTACTATAGTTGTACCTTACGGCTACGGTAGTCTCGTACGTAGTATCCTTCCTTTCCGTACGAATAGTAC
>NW_027042082.1:0-542 GCF_035927965.1 Recurvomyces mirabilis | reverse complement strand
GTTTTTAGGTTCTTCGTTAGGAGATATACCTTATCCCCCGTCTTTAGCTAAGGCGCCGTTTTTGAGGCTTTAAATCTTGTCCTTACAAGAGCTCGCTAAGATTTAGTAATATTTTGTCGTAATTTGCTATAGACGTCCTTAAGTTCGGAGGCTTTAACTAAGGCTTCCTTAGATGCTAGTCCCTCGCGTGGTTCTATAAACAAGTTCGGATCCTTGCCGTAGTTGGCGTAGAATAGTAACTCGCTAGTAGTCTCGGAGGTATTGTTGTTAAGTGCAACCTACGCTATTGGTAGCTTTTCTACCTAGTTATTTTGGGCTAGGTTTATGTAGTGCCTAAGGTATAGCTCGAGATTTTGGTTTATTCTCTCGGTTTGACCGTCTATTTCTAGATGGAATGCCGTAGATAGTTTATGTTTGAGTCTAATTGCGGCGACAAGTGTTTTCTAGTAGTTTAATGTGAACTTAGTGTCTCTGTCGGTAATAAAAACCTTTAGTATCCCGTAGTAGCGCACAAGGCGATCGAGCACAAGGTAGCCTAACTA
>NW_027042081.1:0-542 GCF_035927965.1 Recurvomyces mirabilis | reverse complement strand
GATCGTACTCGCGAGGAGTATCGGAAAAAGGTGGAGAAGGACGAGGAGGAGTTGTCTATAGTCCTTAGTCGTCTTATACGGAATAAGAGAATTCTGAAGCAGGCGGATAAGCGAGCGAAGATGAAGGCCGCGTGCCTTAAGTCGGAGATAGAAGCTGCGGGAGAGTTGGGCGACGAGGACTGTCCTGCAGTCGATGCTACAGTAGGGTTGTCGCCGGCCGTATAGTCCTCGCTTAACTTCGTTAATAACGCGATTGACTTCTCTAGTCCTGAAATTGTCGCAGGAGGTCCTGGCAATTCTTGAGGTGAGTCCTTAGTTCCTATGTATTGTCTTCGCTAGGGTATCCTTTCTACTTAACTAAGTATTTCTGACCTTTTTTCTCTAGGATTCTTTCTACCTCCTATTCTTAGTTTTCCTAGGATTCATAGTAGAATGTCGTTTGAAGCGCGGTGTCTAGGTGCGCCGGTTCGAGGAGGGAAACGTAGAATATAGGGTGCACCTTAGCATCCCTAGGTAGTTCGAGTCGGTAGTTGAGTTCGCCT
>NW_027042080.1:0-544 GCF_035927965.1 Recurvomyces mirabilis | reverse complement strand
TCCGCTAGGAAGAGTCTAAAAGGCATCGTTATAAACTATAGACATCTCGGCCTACGACGCTACGGGAAGCTAGAAAATACCGTCCAACTCCTCTAGCGTTCCCTCCGGAACCAACAGACAATCGGAAGACGCAACTAGAGTACCGGGACCTTCGGAAGGCAGCGATTATAGTTCCTTAAACTCCTTGCTAATGGCCTTCTCCTCCCGCTCCTCCGCAACCCGAAGCTGTTTCCTTAACCGATATATACGTATTATCGCCTCGGTTACGCTCTCTTTAGCCTTATCGAGCTAACGCTTTAGTTTACGACGCTAAGTGCGCAACCGTTCCTATTCGGTCTACGTAACGGTGACGTCACATCCTTACGCACCTTTTCGTACACACTCCGAACACGACCTATACCGAACATCTACTATATAGCGAGGACGCTCCTTGTCCTTCGCGACTTTCGCGTTCCGACAACAAGTATATAGAGAAGGCATCTCGCGACCTTCCTCTTCGATTCGTAGAGCTTGTCGTTCGCGGCGTTCTTTTCGAGTTAGCGGC
>NW_027042079.1:0-546 GCF_035927965.1 Recurvomyces mirabilis | reverse complement strand
TACTCTACTACGTCTCTCCGGCACCGATCTACTTTCTCCTCGCCGATTAATACGATCGCGCGTTTGATATACGCGTTATAGGAGCTTAGCGGGCAGCCTTTGCCGGTCGCCTTCCTCTATTTAGCTGTTTTGCGGTAGCGCTACTAGCGGCGTCTTAGTCTACCCTCTACTAGGTTGCCGCCCTCGTCTTTGTAATAGGCTCGCAAGGGCGGCTTAGGCCGGGGACACTATAGACAGGTAATTCGATTCCCGTACTATACGTAAAGTGCCTTAGATAGTTTGCGTAGGCCGCCTTAGGAGGCGTATTTGTAGCTTTCTTTCGTGTTAGTTATAGCTAGCGGGTCGTGCAGTAGAAGGGAGCGTAGTAAAAGGAAGAGTAGTAGGATATTGTACGCGGTTAGATATAGGGTTGCGAGGGATGTTTATATAGGCGCGGTTGTAATAGAATACTTACTCTATTATATACCTACCTCTCTTATACTTACTCTATTACGTAGGTAGAATCGGCGTACATCGTTCCGGGTACGATAGCCGTTCCCTATAGCG
>NW_027042078.1:0-547 GCF_035927965.1 Recurvomyces mirabilis | reverse complement strand
TACTACGGGATACTAAAGGTTTTTATTACCGATAGGGACACTAAGTTTATATCGAACTACTAGAAAACACTTGTCGCCGCAATTAGACTTAAATATAAGCTATCTATAGTATTTTATCCGGAAATAGACGGTTAAACTAAGAGAATAAACTAAAATCTCGAGCTATACCTTAGATACTATATAAACCTAGCCTAAAATAACTAGGTAGAAAAGCTACTAATAGCGTAGCTTATACTTAATAACAATGCCTCCGAGACTACTAGCGAGTCGCTATTCTACGCTAATTACGGCAAGGATCCGAACCTATTTATAGAACTGCGCGAAGGACTAGTATCTAAGGAAGCCTTAGTTAAGGCCTCTAAACTTAAGGACGTCTACGGCAAATTACGATAAAATATTACGAAATCTTAGCGAGCTCTTATAAGGATAAGATTTAAAGCCTTAAAAACGGCGCCTTAGCTAAAGATAGGGGATAAGGTGTACCTTCTAACGAAGAACCTAAAAACTAAGAGAGGAACGAAGAAACTAGATTATATAAAGGTCGGAC
>NW_027042077.1:0-551 GCF_035927965.1 Recurvomyces mirabilis | reverse complement strand
GTCGCTTCGAGCGCTGGCAGACCAGCGTAAGCCTGCTTCTGTGGGGAGCGATTACTGCGCTGTTCGAAAGAGGAGTTGGCGGAGAAGCTGGCGGCAGCTGCTGAATCTGGTGTGAGAGAAGCATTGGCAGTGACCTTATTGCCTAGTCGAGTGTACATGGTCGATCTGCCGAACATTTGCTTGCGCGTCGGCCGCTGCTTGATCTCCTGCAGCTTCGCAACGTTGTCGACCTCGTACTTCGGATCGTACTGAGGCCACTCGTCAAACAGCGATTTGGCACTGTAATCAATGTTGTCGGCATCCGCGCGGATGCGCTCAGCTAGAGACACGCCATCTCTGTCATTCGTCCTAAATTGCATCGATTCTGGTGTCGGCACATGCGGCATCCTGCTTAACGTGGCGCGGATGATTGACGAGGTTTCGGACTGAGAAGACGCCTTGGCCGATCCAAACGTGAGCTCAGGCAGGCCAGCGTCGATCATGACTTCATCTTCATCTACCAAAGTATCGGCAGCAGGCGTATGCATGTTAGCAGTAAGCGCAGAAGTCTT
>NW_027042076.1:0-552 GCF_035927965.1 Recurvomyces mirabilis | reverse complement strand
TAGAGTCGGCGGCGAATAGGTAGCTTACTAAGTCGACTCGTCCGGAAACGGGGTAGGTCTAGGTTAGGGTATTCTACGAGGCTTTCTATCGTAATAGGTAGCCTTATTATATACTTATAATCCGTCTGTAGCCCTAGGCTCTTAGTACCTATTAGATAAAATGGGCAGGATACCTACTCGCGTCTTACGAAGCAATAGTCTATCGTTAGCGTCTACACTATTATAGAATGTAGGATGTAGGTAGCTGCGGGTCTAGGGTCGAGGCGTAGTAAGCCGTTAGTTTAGGCCTAGCGGCCGATTATCGTCGCACGATCCGCCGGGTATAGGTTTAAGCCTCCGTTCTTGTAGTAGACATTAATATCTCCTAGAATAATAGATACGGTCGCTACCTCTTATAAGGTCTTATCTAATATCGCTTCCTATATTGCCGGCGGGAGGTATATGCCGGCGATAGACAAGCTACCGAACCCGATTGTAATAGAGTACCGGCCTACTATTAGGCTCCTATATAGAGATCGCCTTACCCTCTCGGACGCTAATATATATAGCCCG
>NW_027042075.1:0-553 GCF_035927965.1 Recurvomyces mirabilis | reverse complement strand
TTTAGTATCCCGTAGTAGCGTATAAGGCGATCGAGTATAAGGTAGCCTAACTACGGGGCCGTAATCGTCTTACTATAAGGAATAAAGTATATATACTTAGTTAGCCTATCGACTATAACTAGAATATCGTCGTAGTATACTCCTATTACTAGGTTAAGTAACTTAGGAAGATCGGTTATAAAGTCTATTATAACTTCTTCCTATAGTTTCTCGGGTAGTTCCTAAAATTATAAGTTACTATATTTCGCGTAGCGCGAAGATTTGTTCTTATTATAACTAATATACTTCTTAATATATTCTAAGACCTTTTATCTTATATCTAGGAAGGCGAAATTTCGTCGAATATGTTCTATCGTTCGAGTAACACAATAACTATAGTCCTCTCTATTATAGTAATCTCGTATATAGTCGTTCTCCTTAAGTAGTAGTACTTTATACTTGCTATATTCGACTAGGAATTCTTCGTCGTCGTCCTATAGAACCCGAAGAGTTAAGTTAAACTCTTAAGTCTTTGTACTAAGGCTTCCGTCCTTATTAACCTTTAGCACCTGTT
>NW_027042074.1:0-555 GCF_035927965.1 Recurvomyces mirabilis | reverse complement strand
AGCGATTAAGCTAGCTACGACTATATCAACCCTATAGACAACGCTGCCTAAGAAGCTAGATAAGGGCATACGGATAGTAGCAGATAATATAGAAGAGCACCTCGAATATCTTTAGAGCTACGGTATTATCGTCTGTCGTATACATCGCTATGTAGTCTAACAACTCGAGAATTACCTCCGTATCTATTATATAGGAAGTAGGTAGGACCGAAGGGATGTCGTACGTCTATTCGCTAACCGCCTACTCCGGGCGCCGGTAGATGTTCTACTTCCGCTACTACTTTTAGAGCCGTTCTAGTCTCTTAGCCTACTAATAGAAGCCTTTATCTATAACGAGGAGGAGTATAACGAGCTTAGTGTTAGCCGAGACGTAATCCGCAAGTATTATAATCGTGTCTATAACTAGAGAGCTAGCGTAGAGTAGCCTACCTACTAGCGCTAGGTTTGGGTCTAGACGTTCTTTAATGCTACTAGGCTATAGCGATATTTTACGGTAGACTACGACGGAGATAATAGTAGAACGGAGGCACACCCTAATACGGAGAGCGCTCCGAG